>NW_024871146.1:0-32500 GCF_019054845.1 Dipodomys spectabilis
AGGAAGAAGAAGAAGAAGAAGAAGAAGAGAAGAAGAAGAAGAGGAAGAGGAAGAAGAGGAAGAGGAAGAAGAAGAAGAAGAAGAGGAAGAGGAAGAAGAGGAAGAAGAAGAAGAAGAAGAAGAAGAAGAAGAAGAAGAAGAAGAAGAAGAAGAAGAAGAAGAAGAAGAAGAAGAAGAAGAAGAAGAAGAAGAAGAAGAAGAAGAAGAAGAAGAAGAAGAAGAAGAAGAAGAAGAAGAAGAAGAAAGAAGAAGAAGAAGAAAGAAGAAGAAGAAGAAGAAGAGAAAGAAGAGGAGCAAGGAGGAGGAAGGGGAAGAAAAGGAGGAGGAAGAGGTACAGAATCCAGTAAGACAATTATAACAGTAACTAATAAAAATAGAAAAATTGTAACAATATACTGTAAAAAGAAAAAGTAATGTGAAATGGATGTGGAAATGCATACCTGTAATTCCAGGAAACAGAAGCCTAGGCAGGAAAATAATCAAAGAGATATACAGTGAACCTTTAGCACCAAATGAACCAAAAATATAAAATGAACGTATTATGTGAATGTGGTCTCTTTCAAATTATTAGATGTTTTTCCATTAATCTTTTCAGAGTACAGTTGAGCACAGGTAACTTGTTGGGTCTTTGTCCATCTCACGAAAGACGGACGGGTTCCGAGGAAAGGTAAATGCGGTGCTTGCCCATTCTCCAGCCTCCCTCAGCCTGGGAGACAATAAGACACAGAGGGGAGCCAAGTTAAGCAGGAAGAAAACTTGTTTATTAACAGAGAGCAGCCCTTTTTAAAGCCAAAAAAAGCGGGTGGTATGGCAGGGGAGGAAGAGGAACCAATCACTGTCAAGGTCACACCCTATCATGCACCTAAGCTTTCATGGGCTGGTTACACACTGAACATAAGGTAAATTGGGCTCTGCCCACTCAACTCCCTCTCAGCGCCATCTTTGCTGCCCATGTGCTCTGCAGTAACTAACTACAGAAGGGGGAATTACAGTGAAGGGGACTACTGTATAATTGTTTTGTGAAGAGAAAAATGTACCTTATTTAAAGGTTCTTTTCTGAGAAGAAAAACCATGCACAATTCTTTTGCCTTTTTCTGAAACTCTAAGATATTTTAACCCTCCCAACTAACCATCTTCCCACCTGGGTGCTGGAAAGGACAAGCACTCCCAAACTAGCTTAGCTGTGCCGTCGAGCCTTTCCAGGGCAACAATGCTTGATAAGAAATGTACTCATTACCTTGCTCAGGTAATTGTAACCTCTCTGTATGGTACTTTCACAACTAAAAAGAAAAAGCAGAAGACAAACATGATTTATTCCTGAACAATCAAGCTTCCTGTAGCCTAGTTCACTCTTCCTACTTTGCTCCCAGATGCCCATAAGACCCAGGTTTGAAGACATATTCTGTATTGTCAGGTGTGTGAGATAAATGACTTCTTTAGAAGAAAATGTGATTTGGAGATTGAAATTGAGAAGGGAAATCAAACTATTCCATCTTTTTTACTAAGGACCAGAAAAAAATGATATGTGCTTATATGCTGAGAGTAAGCAACTTTTGCCACCTGTGGTAATGAAATTAATTTTGATGCTGTTGTGAAATGTGTCTGACATGTGTCCTGAACCCTATTTCCTTATTTTCTGAGAGCACCACCTCTTAAGAAATTCTGATTTGTACTGTGAATATTTACTTCCTGTAAAATGTAGTTGCTTGGATATTTTCATTTTGTGAAAGCTTGGTTAGTTTGATATTGTTCTCTCAGTTGAATTATAAGCAAGTAAAAATGAATTGAACCTGATTAAATGAAGTTCTTTCTGCCCATTTACTCTGGTACAGATTTCTCTGATTTAGGAAATCTACATTTTAAGTCATTCTGGATGACTAACTAGGTCTGTGTATGTGGATGAGACAATAAGAATTGCAGACTTTGCCACATTGATTTTGGAGCAAATAACTACAGCTGGTAAATGGGCAATGATTCAGAAGACAGCTGAGGCTGAAGCCATGAGCCCTTCTGCCTGTGTTCAGCTCCCAATCTCTTCTAAAACACCCTTCACTTCCCATTCAGTAGTTTCTTTTTCTATCCAAAAAGGTTTCTGGAGCTTCATCTTATGCTGGCCTCCTAGTATGCCAACATAAGGGGAGTCAAAGTAAGCAAAGCAGATGTGACAGAGGGATTTTTTTGGTCGGTTTTGGGGCCTGAACTCTGGGACTGGGCATTGTCCCTCAGCTCTTCAGCTCAAGTCTAAAACCGCTGATCTAAACAACTGCATAGATCAAGTAGATTTAACGGACATCTACTGAATATTTCACCTAGCAGCAACAGAATACACGTTTTTCTCTGCAGCACATACAACATTTTCCAAAATAGACCACATTTTAGGTCACAAAGCAATCTTGTCCAAATTCAGAAACATTGAAGTTATACCTTGCATTCGCTCACACCACAAGGGAATAAAATTAAAACTCAACACCAAAAACCACCAAAGAAAGTCCTGTAACACATGGATGCTGAACAACACACTGTTGACTCACCAGTAGGTCAGGGAAGAGATTAGAAAGGAAATTCAAATGTTCATGATATTCAACAAAAATGAGCACACAAATTACTAGCTCTTCTGGGACAGAGCAAAGGCAGTACTCAGAGGCGAGTTTATAGCTTTGAGTTCCTACATAAACTAATTGGAGAGATCTAAAACCAACAATTTAATGAGACATCTGAACCTCCAGGAAAAAGAGCAGCAAGATAAACCCTAGTCCAGGAGATGGAAAGAAATAATTAAAATTAACTCAGAATTAAACGAATTAGGATCCAAGAAAACCATAGAAATAATCAACAAAAGAAAGAGTTGGTTCTTCGAAAAAATTAACAAAATTGACAGACCCTTAGCAAATCTTATCTGAAAAAGAAGAAAACTCACCCAAATAAACTTAGAGATGAGAATGGAAACATCACCACAGAAACAACCAAGATTCAGAACATTATAAGGAATACTTCTCAAAACTATGCTAATAAGTTTGAGAACTTGGCAGAAATGGACCTTTTCATAGCAAATATTGACATTCTGAAACTAAACCAAGATGAATTAAAACATTTTAGCATGCCCATATCAAACATTGAGATAGAAACAGTAATAAGAGAAGTCCCATCTAAGAAAATCCCAGGACCAGAAAGATGTGCAGCAGAATTCTAGAAGGCCTTCAAAGCAGAGCTCACACCAATAGCCCTTCAATGAAATTAACAGAGAAAGTGCACTACAGAACTCACTCTATGAAGACATCATAACTCTCATCCCAAAACCAGTCAGGGCTCATCAAAAAAAGAGACGTTATAGACCCATTTCTTTGATGAACATTGATGCAAAATTTTTGAACAAAATTTTGGCCAATCGACTTCAACAATTCATCCAAAAAATCATAAACCACGATCAAACAGGATTCATTTCAGGAATGCAAAGCTGGGTCAATATATGCAAATTGATTAATATAATTCATCACATCAACAAGAGCAAGGCTAAGAACCACATGGTTATCTCAATAAATGCAGAAAAGGCATTTGAAAAGATTCAACACCCATTGATAATGAAAACTCTAGAAAAACTAGGAATCCACTGAACATTCCTCAATACAATAAAGGCTGTATATGACAAACCTATAGCCAGCATTATACTTAATAGTGAAAAACTAAAGCCATATCCTCTTAAATCAGGAACGAGACAAGGATGTCCATTCTGGACACTCATCTTCAATCTAGTAAGAATGCATAGCTACAGCAATAAGACAAGATGCAAACATGAAATGGATCTAAATAGGGAAAGATGATGTAAAGCACTCCCTCTTTTCAGATGCTATGATCTTGCATTTAAAGAATTCCATTGATTCCACTCCCAAATTATTCAAGCTTATTCAAAACATGGGCAAAGTAACAGGGTATATATTTAACCCTCAAAAATTAATGGCTTTTCTGTATGCAAAGAATGAGAAAAGTGTGGCTCAAATCAGGATAGCAACTCCATTCTTAATAGTGCCAGAAAAAAATAAGATACCTAAGAATTAACCAAGAAGTGAAAGACCTCTATGATGAAAAGTTTAAAAGCCTGAAAAAGGAAATCAAAACAGAACATAGTGGCAAAAACTCCCATGCTCCTGGACTGGAAGGATCAACATCATGAAAAGGGCAATATTTCCCAAGCTATGTACAAATTTAATGCAATATCTAACAATATCCCAAATTCATTGTTCAAGGAATAGAAGAGACAATCCAAAAATTCATAAAGAACAATAAAAGTCCCTGTATAGCATAAAAGATCATTAACAGACAGAAAAGTGCTGGAGGAATAGCAATACTAAATTTCAAACTCTACTACAACACTATAGCGATGACAGCGCCCAGGCCCAGAGTTCAGGCCACATGACCAGGCCCAAAAAAAAAAAAAAAAAAACAAAAAAAAAAACACTTGGTAATGGCACAAGAACAGAACTCAGGACCAATGGAATAGAATTGAACCTACAGATATATAGCCATCTAATCTTCGATAAGGAAGCTAAATAATTAGAATGGAAGAAAGACAGCCTCTTCAGTAAATGGTGCTGGCAAAATTGGTTAATCACTTGTAGAAAACTGAAGCTAGATCCTTATATATAACCCTGCAAAAGAATCAACTCCAAATTGATCAAAGACCTCCAAGTCAAAGCAGACACTTTGAAAACATTACAAGATGGAATAGGAGAAAGCCTAGGTCTCCTTGATGCAGGCCGAAATTTTCTTAATAGAGACCCGGAAACACAAGAAATCACAGAAAGGTTGGACAAATGGGATTGCATGAAGTTGCAGAGCTTCTGTATGGCAAAGGACATAGCTTGCAAGATCAATAGAAAACCCACGGATTGGGAGAAGATCTTCACTAGCCATACAACGGACAAGGGTCTCATATCTGAAATATACTTGGAACTCAAAAAATTAAATCCCCCAACAACAAATCCTCAAAGAAACAACTGCCCAATAAATAAGTGGGTTAAAGACTTAAAGAGAAACTTCTCTGAAGAAGAAAGAAGGAAGGCCAATAGACACATGAAGAAATGCTCTCTAGCCATAAAAGAAATGCAAATCAAAACAACATTGAGATACCAGCTAACCCCAATTAGAATGGCAAAAATCAAGAACTCTAATAACAACAGGTGCTGGAGGGGATGTGGACAGAAGGGAACCTTACTTCATTGTTGGTGGGAGTGTAAACTTGTTCAACCACGTTGGACAGCAGTATGGAGGTTCCTCAAAAGACTTCACATAGAGCTCCCCTATGACCCAGCAATCCCACTTTTGGGCATTTACCCAAATGTTTACAAAGAAGACCACACTAAAGCTACCAGCACAACTATGTTTATTGCAGCATTATTTACCATAGCTAAGATATGGAACCAACCCAGATGCCCCTCAGTAGATGAATGGATCAAGAAAATGTGATATATATACACAATGGAATTCTATGCCTCCATCAGAAAGAATGACATTGCCCCATTTGTTAGGAAATGGAAAGGCTTGAAAAAAATTATATTAAGTGAAGTAAGCCAAGCCCAAAGAAACATAGGTCCCATGGTTTCCCTTATTTGCAATATCTAGTATATGTATGAGTCAAGCAGAAATGGTCAGATAATGTGATGTTAGGAAAATGAATCCTTAGATATGTATTTTAATGTTTTTTCTTTCATGCATTTGTTTCTAATGCATTTATAAGATTAGTTCTTTGTTGCTTTGTATGTCCCTCCCCCACAATATAACCCCTGCTTTCACTATATTTGATGTCGGTACAATTTGTGGAGGAGAAGGGGAAAAACAAGTCGTTTAAGGATAACTGTGGACCCGTTACAACAATGAGAAGTACAAGTTGTCATGTCGAAAACGAACTTTACAACTTTGGGGAGGATGGGATGGGGGGGGGGGGGTGGGGAGAGGCTGGGAAGGGATGTGAAAGGTAAACAAAGGAAGAGGCCGCAATGCTTGATAAGAAATGTACTCATTACCTTGCCCATGTAATTGTAACCCCTCTGTACAGTATGTTCACAATAAAAAATAAAAATTAAAAAAAAATACACAATACATCAATGAATAAGACATAAAATAAAGAGAATGACTACACCAAACGCAAGATGTTGCCCACCCATGTTTGGAAATATAGATACTTTGTTTAATTTTGAATTTATGACTCTTTTGACCCCACCAGGACTCCATCTCAAGTCCCAGACATGACCTACCTCTATGGTGGCTCATAGGCTGGTGTGCTCACCATGACCCATTAACCAAATGGGCTGCTAGGCCTTTGGTCTCATTGAGGATGGAAAATGCTATATAAGCAACTCAATAGCCATGGGAATAGGTTGTCATCCATGTAAGCACAGTTATATCTGTCAACATATTCAATAAAATGCACAATACATCCATGAATAAGATAAATAAAAAATTAATAAAAAGTATAACTACACTGAAAGAAAGATGCATACCACACCTGTAGCTAGAGGGAGATCCTATGTTTAAAAAATGTGGGCTTGCTATTTTGTTCAGTGCTGGGGCTTCAAATCAGGCCCTGGACCAGGCCTGACATTCTAGTCTTCAAGGATGGTGAGCTTCCCCTTCCCCTTCAGTGCAACAGAGCTATCCAAACCTGAGTTCAAATCCCAGCACTCACAAAAGATTCATCCTGATGTCAGAAGCCAGTTGTTGTAAATGTTTTCCTCTCCTGTGTAAGTCCTGAGTCTCAACTAGGAAGGGGAATTCATAGGCAACCCTATAACCATGGGAACAGGTTGTTATCCATGTCAACACAGTTAAACCTGTCACCTTACTTAGTCAAATACACAATACCCCCATGAAGTAGAGACAAAATAAGGAGAAGTTCACCGAACACAAGATGCTGTACACACATGTATGTCAATATAGATCCTATGTTTAAATTATGAATTCATGACTATAGTGGACCACCCTGGCGATCAATGTCAGGTCTTGGGAATGGCCTAGCTCTTTAGTTGCTCACAGGTTAGAGTGTTCACCTTGACTTATTGGCCAATTGGTCCTATTAGGCCCGGAGTTAAGATCCCAGCATTACCAACAAGTGAATCGTGGAGTAAGAAGCCAAGTGTGAAATTTGTTTTCCTTTTCTCTGAATATCCTTGGTGATCCTGAGAATCCTGGCAAGATGGAGAACATTTCTATAAATCTAGATGCTCTGTGAAAGGATGTCATCAATGTAATACATGGAAGGGGTTTCATCATAGTACAATCAATGGTAAATAAATGAATAAAACAAAAAATACAAGAACAACCACACCAAACATGTATGGACTGAATATCTATAGGTAAGTATAAATCCTATCTTTACAATGTATATAAATATTATGTTTCCAGGGCTGGGGCTTGAATTCAGGACTAGTGAACAGGCCTGACTTTCTTATCTTCATCCCCATTGCTGCAGGTTTACCCAGATCCTGAGTTCAAATCCAAAGCCTGGAAGAATAAACAGCGTGAATTGCAAGCCAGGGAGCTAAATTTTTTTATTTTACTTTTCTCAATACGGCGCTTGAACTCAGGTCGTGGAAACTCTGCCTCAGCTTTGATCACCGTAGGCTGGGGTACAGCCACTAGATCTACAGCTCCTCCTGGGATCCTAGACCCCCAGGCCTTGCATGGAAAGCAATGCACAGAAAAAATACGGTCTTTTTATATTTTCTTCCTTTTCATGGTGACCCTCATGGGTCTGAATGACAGTGTTGCAAAGGGTACTTCACGTTGCATTGCAGAAGGCTGCCAGACTATCAGGATTAACAATGGAATGTTGTCAAGGTCACGGTTGAATGAATTGATCATGGATGATGCTCTATAAAATTAGACAGCATCATTTCAGGAGGCTGATTGATTTGATTCAATATTTATGAAGCATTGAAAGAATATTGTTACTTAAAGGAACACAATAATTTCAGGACACTGATTTCATTAATAGTTTAAAGATGAAAACAATTAATTAATTACATTACATTTATTACATTGAGGCATAATTAATGCCCAAGAATTGGTAAGAATGTAGTCTATATAACTGAATAATGTATAGACATCTTTGACACTCTATAAAGATATATATTTATTAGCATACTGCCATCTGTATGTCAATTTTTTCTTATTTTGGTAACCCCTGGGGCTTGATCTGAGGTCCTGGGAACACTCTGTCAGCTCAATTTGCCCCAGGATGGCATGCTAACACTCACCCATTCATGAATTGGGCCTTGTAGGCTTGTAGGCCTTGATTTCAGATGCCAGCACTACCAACAATGAATCGTGGAATAAGAAGATGGTGGTGAAACATGTTTTCCTTTTCTGTGAAAGTCATGGGTGTCAGGAATGAAGTGGAATACATATGCAGACCTATATCCTGTGTAATCAATGTAATCAATGTTTTATGTTCCATAATAGTCAATAAAATAAATGGTCAACACATGAATAAAACAAAAAAAATAAAATAACTATACTGAATGCCATATGGAGTCAACCTATGTATATAAATATAAATCATATATGTAAATTGTACATGAATAGGATGTTTTCTAGTGGTGGGGATCTATTTTAGGCATAAGGAACAGACCTGAATTTCTTGACTTCAAGGAGGCCAGCTTCCCATTCCTACACAGTGCAACAGAGTTACCAAGACCATGAGTTTCAATCCCAGTCCTGGCAGAAAAATGGCACCTTTGCAGTATGTGAGGACCAATTCTTATGTATTTTATTATGCCTAAATTTTATGAATGTGATTGTCTAATTGTTTAATAAATAATTAACTAAAATTGATCAGCGTCCTATAATTGTGTATAATTTTATCCTAGAATCATTCAAGAACTGCCCATTCAATCATAACATACATCACATTCCATTGGTATTCATATAGATAAGAATGAGGATCTCCTGCCATTTGGAGGTGGCAGGACCAGGATTCCAACTGTGGGCTCCAGCTCCCACCACTTCAACCTGGGGATAGGGTACTCACCGGTCTGTCCAAGAATATCAGCAAGACCAATGATTAGCCAGGCACCAGTGGCTCTCAGCAGTCCTCCTTGATACTTACAAGGCTGTGATGGGAGGATCATGGTCAAAGTCATCCTAGGCAGGAAAGTCCTTGAGACCTCTGTCCAAATTCAGTTCCAACAAAGCCAGAAGCCCTGGGCTCCAGTGTGGAAGGCGAGCCTTGAGCAAAAGCAGCTCACAGACTGTTCCCAGATCCTGAGGTCAAGGTCCAGGTCTGGTAAAAAACAGACATACACAACAATCTTTGCAGCCATCCAGCTAAAGCAGGTCACCCTCTTGTCTCCAACTGAATTGGTCCCTGGGAAAAGGGCTGGGGGAGCTGCTGTCTTCTAGAATCCACCCATGCTGCTTGCATCACAGAATTCCAGCCACACCCCCATTATTTCATGGTTCTTTCTGACCAATGGGATACAAGAATGGTGGCCACGCCCACATTCCATGCTGCCCAGTAGCACCTGGATTCCCTAGGTTAGGTTAGTTTACAACACTACCAGCACTTGAGGAAGATAGAGGTGGCTGAGTGGTGAGGAAGAGACTCAAGCCACTTTGGATTATAGTAGGAAATTGAGATGCCTGCCCACACCACGGCTCCCTCCCCCCTTCCCAAGGTGCGGGATTTCAAACCTCAGGTAATGGTGCTTTGCCAGCCCGCCTAAAGGCCTGACCTGGTCCCTGGCCCTTGTTCTCTGCTCTTGGCCCATCTGTTTTCAATGCCGCTGCCATTGATGCTTGCCCCACCTGGAGCAGCCTTTCCCAGCAGCACAGGTGAGTGGCTGCCCCCAAATCACCACTACCTGGGGTCAGACACCCCTCTGGGGGGCACCATGACCCCCTGCTTATTTCCTCACCCTGGCTCTGAGGAGTCACCTTTCTGTCTTGGGCATTTCTGAAACAGAGACTCAATATATGCTCTGGTTGGACTGCATTGAGGTCCTCCTATCTGGGACAGGTTTGTTCCACCAGACCTGGTCCTCTGTAGTTGGGATGGTTGAAATGTGGCGCCATGCTCAGTCATGGATTTAGATGGATTATCCCAAACTTTTAGTCCACAGCAGCCAATTCTTGACCACAGGTGAAGCTCTAGGTAGGGCCACAACCATCAGACCTCATTCTCCTCACAGGACAGTTTTGAGGAAACAAGGGATTTATACAGAGGAAATCTCTGGAGCATGGCTTGGCATGGAGGGAGTGGCCTTTACAGAAGGTTCTCGGCAGTTCTGTGAGCAAATGACAGGAAGATACCAGCAAAGGGCTCAGGTGGGGTCAGTTATTAATCATGCAACAGGTGGGGATTTTGAAACAAAACATGACTCTCTTTCATCATTACCCTATCCCCATGAGGAAGGGGATCCTTCACTGTGTTGAGTTTTGCATCTGGGGAAACCGAGGCACAGAGAAGTCAGGTGATCTCCTTATGACTTCAACTTCACAGGAAGCTCGGCCTGACTTCACTACCATGCTCCCAAGGACAATGGGTGCTATTCAATCCACTTCTTGTGGTAGGAAGTCCACTTCTTGTCAGTTGTGGGACTTGAACCCTAGGCATGGGCGCTGTTCCTGAGCTCCTCAGCAACAGACTAGTGCTCTACCACTTGTGCCCACAGCACCACTTCTGGTTTTCTGGTAGTTCTTTGGAAATAAGAGTCTCAGAGTCGTTCCTGCTGGGGATGGCTATGAACCATGATCCTCATATCTCAGCCTCCTGTGTACTTAGGATTAGAGTTCTGAGCCACGGGCACCTGACTTAATTGTAATTCTGACTTTTCTCTCTCTCTTTCACAAAAACTGGTTGAATGGGTGCTGGAGGAGGGGGCCAGCATCCCCATGTGGCTGGAATCCAAGGTGACCCTCTCATTCTGGAGATGGGCTATGGGTCAGGAGCTGTCTCGCTTAGCCTGTTGAAACAGCTCCCAGAGGTAAGACCCACTGTGCCCTGACTAGACTGTGAAATTCATTGTCCATCCAGCCTTACTGGACTTATTGTATTGTATTGCTTTCTACATCATTTTCTAGCACCTGGACAAACTTATGATACATAGTTACTGAATGAAAATGTAATACCTTCTTAGAAAGTCATTTAGGGCTCTGGGAATGTGGCTTCATGGTATGGTGATTGCCTAGCATGGATGAAACCCTGGGTTCAATTCCTCAGTAACACATAAAAAAGAAAAACACTGGAACAAATGCTGTGCCTCAAGTGGTAGAGTGCCAGCCTCGAGCAAAAAAAAAAAAAAAAAAAAAAGCTCAGGAATAATTCCCTACCCCTGAGTGTAAGCCCCTGGACTGGCAAAAAAATAGTAAATGGAAAATAAAGAACCCATACTTGAAATATATAATTGTTCCTTCCGTACTGACACCTGACAATGGCCCTTAATTCATGTACTTATGTTAGGATATTATGCTGAAAAGTTTTGTTCATTAAGGCACAGCAATTAATGCCAGGAATGTGCTTAGATGTTAGGTGAAGATTTATTCTGGAAATTCAACGATTACAGGATTTTGTGTCATCACTGCTAATCACAAAGTGAAAATAGTCTGTGTGATTTTGAAATCTTTTTGGTCAGTTTTGGCACCAAAAAGGCAGAGGCTAATTAATAGTTGTGACAGAAAATAAGGAATAACTCCAGATGGAAGGAAAAAATGATAGTAACTAAGTTTACCAGAAACTTGTCTAGAGAATCATTTTTGTTTATTGAAGAACTAGTTGTCAAGTAGGCTTTTCCTCATTGCCTTTAGCATTCTAAATCTCTAGTTCTTAATCTCTGGGTGATAAATGTATCTCCTTCTATGCTGTTCTTTCATACCTTATCTCCTTTGTTTTCTAAAAATCTCATTCTTTCTATATTTCTCTATGAATATTTCCTGATACTAAATACACCTATTCAGATGTCAAAGGATGCTAATGTAAGGGTCCCATAGCTCATAAGTCATTAATGTAACAAAATGGAAAAGGAGGACATATTTACTGCTACTTCAATTTTTCTGAAAAGCTGCTATGTTATCATTTGGTTAAAAATTCCATTCTTTGTCTATAAGTGTCATTCAGTGTACATATATGCAAATATGAGCTGGGTGTTGGTGGTTTACACCTGTAATCCTAGCTACTCAGGAGGTTTAGACCAGAGGATTGTGGTTCAAAGCCAGCCTTGTCAGGAAAGTCCATGAGACCCTAATCTTCAATTAACCACCAGAAACCCGGAAGTGGTGCTGTAGCTAAAGTGGAAGTGCACTCAACTTGAACTGAAGAGCTGAGGGACAGTGCCCAGGATCAGAATTCAAGTCGCACAACCAACAAAAAAGTGAAATATGACTTTAAGTTTCCCCAAAAGGAACGACAAGATCAATAATCTTCCCAAGCAAAAAAATCAATTCCAAAATTATTCAGTGCACCTACTTTTGATGAGTTATGTTATGGATTCTTTGCTGGACATATCTAAAAACAAATTGTTTAGGGATCCAGGTGGACCCATTGCAACAATGAGATGTACAAGTCGTTATGTCAAAAAACGAACTTTACAACTTTGGTGTGGGGAGGATGGGGTAGAGGGAGAGGGGGAGTGTGGGAAGGGATGGGAAGGAGAAACAAAGAAGAGGCAACAATGCTTGATAAGAAATGTGCTCGTTATAATGCCCGTGTAATTGTAACTCCTCTGTACGGTATTCTCACAATAAAAAAAAAAAATATCAAATATTAGCTTTACAATAAACATCTAACATTTCTTCTTTGAAAAGAGACATCTATACTGTTGATGTCATTTAGCTTTACTCCTACGTGGAACACGAAGTATGAGGCCACTCCCTTTCTAAATCATGCTTGCAACTTTGTAGACAGTACAATGGAAGCATAATACTGTTTCCAATGCAAATCAGATAAAAGAGCATGGACTTAATTGGAAAAAAGTCCATCTTGAGAGAGCAGGGATTATACTAGCCATGAACTGGTGGATAAGATCACATTTATTTTCTTTCCTTTACTTATATATTTTTTGTTGGTGGTGGTCTTGGCACTTGAACACTGGGCCTGGGAGCTGTCCCTCTGCTATTCAGCTCAAGGCTAATGCTCTATACTTGAGCCACAGTGCCACTTTCAGTTTTCTTGTAGTTAATTGGAAAAAGAGTCTCTGGGACTTTCCTGCCTGGGCTGGATTTGAACCCTATCCGAAGATCTCACCACCACCCAGCTTAGGATCACATTTCTTTTTTTTATTTTAATTTTTATTTTTTTTGAACATACTGTACAGAGGGGTTACAATTACATGGGCAAGATAATGCATACATGTCTTATCAAGCATTGCAGCCTCCTCCTTGTTTACCCTTCACATCCCTTCCCAGCCTGCCCCCCATCACATCCCCACCCAATCCTCCCCCCCCCCCCGCACCAACGTTGTAAAGTTCGTTTTCGACATGAAAACTTGTACTTCTCATTGTTGCAACAGGTCCACCTTTATCCTTAAAAGACCAGATTTTCCCCATCTCCTCCACAAATTATACCGGCATGAAATAGAGTGAAAGCAGGGGTTAAATTGTGGGGGAGGGACATACAAAGCAACAAAGAAATAATCTTATAAATGCATTAGAAACAAATGCATGAAAGAAAAAAACGTTAAAATACATATCTAAGGGTTCATTTTCCTAACATCACATTATCTGACCATTTCTGCTTGACTCATACATATACTAGATATTGCAAATAAGGGAAACCATGGGACCTATGTTTCATTGGGCTTGGCTTACTTCACTTAATATAAATTTTTCCAAGACTTTCCATTTCCTAACAAATGGGGCAATGTCATTCTTTCTGATGGAGGCATAGAATTCCATTGTGTATATATACAACTTTTTCTTGATCCATTCATCTACTGAGGGGCATCTGGGTTGGTTCCATATCTTAGCTATGGTAAATATTGCTGCAATAAACATAGTTGTGCTGGTAGCTTTAGTGTGGTCTTCTTTGTAAACATTTGGGTAAATGCCCAAAAGTGGGATTGCTGGGTCATAGGGGAGCTCTATGTGAAGTCTTTTGAGGAACTTCCATACTGCTTTCTAAAATGGTTGAACAAGTTTACACTGCCACCAACAATGAAGTAGGGTTCCCTTCTGTCCACAGCCCCTCCAGCATTTGTTGTTGTTAGAGTTCTTGATTTTTGCCATTCTAACTGGAGTGAGGTGGTATCTCAATGTTGTTTTGATTTGCATTTCTTATATGGCTAGAGAGGTTGAGCATTTCTTCATGTGTCTATTGGCCATCCTTCTTTCTTCTTCAGAGATGTTTCGCTTTAAGTCTTTCACCCACTTATTTATTGGGCAGTTGTTTCTTTGAGGATTTGTTGTTGGGGGATTTAATTTTTTGAGTTCCAAGTATATTTTAGATATGAGACCCTTGTCCGTTGTATGGCTAGTGAAGATCTTCTCCCAATCCGTGGGCTTTCTATTAATCTTGCCAGCTATGTCCTTTGCCATGCAGAAGCTCTGAAACTTCATGCAATCTCATTTGTCTAACCTTTCTTTGATTTGTTGTGTTTCCTGGTCTCTATTAAGAAAATTTCGCCCTGTGCCAAGGAGACCTAGGGTTTCTCCTATTCCATCCTGTAATGTTTTCAGAGTGTCAGCTTTGACTCCGAGGTCTTTGATCCATTTGGAGTTGCTTTTTGTGCAGGCTGATCTATAAGGATCTAGCTTTACTTTTCTACAAGTAGTTAACCAATTTTGCCAGCACCATTTACTGGAGAGGCTGTCTATCTTCCATTCTATTTTTTTAGTTCCCTTACCGAAGATTAGATGGCTATATGTCTGTAGGTTCATTTCTTGGTTTTCAATTCTATTCCATTAGTCCTGAAGTCTGTTCTTATTCCAGTACCAAGCTGTTTTGATTACTATGGCTTTATAGTAGAGTTTGAAATTTGGTATTGATATTCCTCCAGCAGTGTTTTTTCCATTGAGGAGCCTTTTTGTTATTTGGGGTCTTTTATTGTTCCATATGAATTTTTGGATTGCCTCTTCTATTTCCTTGAAGAATGAGATTGGAATTTTGATAGGTATCGTGTTGAATTTGTAGATAGCCTTTGGAAGTATTGCCATTTTCACATTGTTAATCTTTCCAATCCAGGAGCATGGGAAGTTTTGCCATTTTCCAAGTTCTGTTTTGATTTCCTTTTTCAAGATTTTAAAGTTTTCATCATAGAGGTCCTTCACTTCTTTGGTTAAGTTAATTCCTAAGTATTTTATTTTTTGTGGGGCTATAGCAAATGGCGTTGCTTTAGGATCACATTTCTAACAGTGTACACTCAACATATGTAATGTGCATGTTCATCTATCTTTATGTGAATTCTTGAGTTAAAAATCTAGGCTACAGCTTAGCGTTTACACTCACAAAATGTTTGTAATTTAAAAGTTGATACTACTGGAGAAATAAAACCTAAAAATGTAAAGGAGTCTGGGAAGTTCAGTTTGCATCCAGCCTGGGCAGAACAGTCTTTGAGAAACTATATATAATTAACCAGCCAAAAGCTGGATTGGAAGAACGGCTCAAGTATTGGAATACCAGTCATGAGCAAGATTGCTGAATAAGATGTTGAGGCTTTTGCATACATACATGCAATCATACAAATATATACAGAAGCACTTATATGTGCACAAATACACATATGAAGCAACTCTCAGAATATGTGGAAAAGTTAGAAAACAATAGAAAATATGTCCTGAGTAAGACTAGAATCAAGTGATAATTTTTAATTTTAGAAAGTCCTCAAGTGAACTTTCTTCAAAAATTTTGGCTATTACATAGATAGGGACCAGAGATAATAAGAGAGTCAAATAATCATTATTAAAGGGATCAGATCCATGGAGGAATGAATCAGAGACTCCTCCAGGTGCATCTGATAATGTTCATATCCTGTGTCAAATGTTAGAACATCTTTGAAAAGAGTATATGAACACTCTGAGCACTGCAGTGGATAATATTACTGAGAAGTTCAGAATTGCTAGTCTGTATCTAGATTAAATAAATAAGAAACTATGGAGGGGCAATGTGATACAAGGCTAGAATTCTAGAACTCAGACTAAGATAGGAGATTAGATAGTGGAATTACACAGTGATACCTTCGCTGGACCAGGTAATATAATTTTGTCTTAATAAAACAACCCAAACAAGAAAGGAATACAAAGTTGGACATTTGAGCTAATTTTGTCATTATGTTTTGAGAAGTCAAGTTTCCTATTGAAATGCAACTCATATATAATCCTCAGTTGTGTTTTAAATGCACTCTTCATTACAGAACATTCTTAGATGCAAAATGGTTCGTGATTCCCATCCAAAATTTGAAAAAGTAAGTAATCATCACTCTGTTTAGATTCCAAGGAAAGGATGAAGGATTACAAAATCTTAAGCCTGGAGAAATAGCAAAGTTAATCTAATGAAGGACTATGTAGATCTTGCTAAATTAGAGTTTAGGTTTAAAATAAATATTTTGGTTTTGATTGTAATTTCATATTCTATAGGTTACTTACAAAATTCTTTTTAAGTACAGTGTTTAATTGACAAATTTACAAATGTTTCTTGCATTCTATTTGCCTGGAATATTCTTTCATGAGAGTTATAGTTAGAACTGAGTTAATAGATAATTCCAACACTTCACGTATAAAATGATAATGTGAATAATGTAGACAGAGTTGCCAACAAATGGATGATATTAATTTATAAATTTAAAAAAAGGGCAATTTTTTAAGCTTTGGTATAACATGGTATGAAGAGAATAATTGTGTGACATCTTTCCTCTACCTGTATGTAAGACAGGAAGCAAATTCCTTAATTGCGTGCCTCTGTATACAGTGAGAAAAATGCTACGTTTGGGTTTTGTTTTTATTTTTGTTTTTGTTTTATTGGTTTGTCCTATGGCTTGAACTCTGGGACTGGACACTGTCTCTGAGCCTGTTTATGCTCAATGCTCGTGCCCTACCACTTCAACCTCAGCTCACTTGTGTCTGTCTTTTGCTGAGAAGTTTATTGGAGATAAGAATCTAGGGATCCTTCCTGCCTGGGTGGGCTTTTGTCAACATCTACTGCATTGGGGTCCCTGGATAATGGTAACGAAATCACCAGGACATAGGGGATGCAGAGTGCAAACAGCAAATGCCACTGCATGCTGTGCTTTATTTAAGTGGTATTTAAAGACAAGCAAGCATGATCTTTGCCAAGATTTGGTCAGAAGACATTCACACAAAAATTTCAACAGATACATTTTTACTTGACCTATGAGACAATGTCTTGGTATATTATTATCTAAACTATTTTAGAGCAAGCTCAAACCACTTCTTCAATATCAGGAAAATGCTTGACCAGCTGCTCATCTATGCTTAAGCAAGTAGAAGAGCTACTTCCTCAGCTCCCAGGAGTCTGTGACATGTGTTTTCAGACAGGGAGAAAGAACATTTTCCCTCTCCAGCCCGGCATGCCAAGAGCTTTCCTAATACTCAAACACAGTCCTCAGATAATCCTGAGGCCGGAGCCTGCATCATTCTGCCCCTTTAACATAGACCCTGAGTCTTCACAATTTCCTTCTTTTTTCTTTTGTTTTAAAAGTAAAGCTTTCCACAGGGTTATCATAGACGCTTGCACTGGTTTCATAAAAATGAAATATAACAGTACAAGTGCAAACAAAATAATAACAATCATATAGTGGCTATAGTTTCAGCAAACACCTGCATAAGCCTGGATTCACATGTAAAGTCTTTGCAGGACCTTAAATATGCATTCACATATCCAGATTCTTTAATAGGCAATAGGGCTCGTCTACAGTCCTCATTAGCATTCTCATGAGCAAACATGTGCAGCAGTTGTTGCCGTGCAGCCTCTCCCACAACAGTACGTTCCAAGGTCACTTTCAATCGTGATAAAAATTCAACATAGGGTTTATCAGGTTTTTGAATTACTTTAGTCCAAGAGCCATAATGCTCTCCTACCGGTGGAATCATTTCTCATGCTTCAACACCTATGTCTCTTAACTGCTCATGGATCTCTTCAGGAGAGTTTACTTTTATATGAGCATCCGCATATTGTTCTGTTCCACTTAATATGGGAAACGTTATGATCTGCAGGTGTGGATTACTGCTCTGTGCATTTTGTCTAGCCGTTTTTGTACATAACTCAGTAAACCACATTTGCCATTGTAGGTATTTAGGTGTCTTAAGCAAGGCTCTACAAAGGATCTTCCAATCCATGGGAGCAAAATTATTGTAATGTCGGGCAAGCCCATTAAGCAATTCCTTAACATAATGAGACTGAGGACCATACAACTGCCTTCTTAAGTTTACCAATATCATCAACAACAACACCTTCATATCTGGCTGGTTGAGCTATACCATTCATAAGGGGTGGTCGAATTACAGGATAAGAAAAAATAGGTATTTCATCATCAAACTCACTGTATTTCTTTCGGATCCAACCTTTCCAATTGTTTAATAAATGCATCATCAATATTAGAAGCACCATCATTTGTAAATTGTTTACCAAAAATATCATGTACATTAAATTGTAACTGAGCAATCAATTGAGGAGCTGTAGAATTTCCAGATAAATACTGCTGTATTAAATTCTAATCATGTATTTATCACATTTTACATTAGTAATGCAAAAGGTAGTAAAATTCCAATCACATTTTAACAATAACTGTTTTTCCACAACCAATAACTTTTTTCCTAACCATCCCACTGTCTGTTTAAGAATAATAATCTGTGTTTATAATAGAGCATAAATTTCTACCTGTGAGACCCACAATTCATGTGAATCCTGGTGCTATTCTTCCACAAAGTGCTTAGTTTGTAAGGCAGTGTGTAGGGCAATTCCAGACACCGCAGCAACAGTGGTAATAGAAATTAAGTTTAAGATCACAGATACAATGGCTCCAATCATACGCTTTGTACGTTTTAGTAGTTTGGTAAAAAAAAATTCAATAACAGTATCCAAAGGATTTTGGGACCATTTTCTTCCTAATTTAACAGGTAGCCAAATATGAGTTCTTTGTTGTAATATCATTGTACTATCACTGTCATTAAAATTAAGAGAGGAATTAACACAAGAATAAGGAGACAATTAAAACAAGAAATAGTACGAGAAAATGTAAAATTTCCCACTAAAAATACATAAGACAGAGGTACACAAGCAGTTACATCATAAGATTTGTACAAAGTAAAATTATAAGTGGACGCAGAGTTCGACGTCCCTGAAAATGATCCATTTGATAGCATCACGGGTTTCAGCACCGCTCTGACCTTCCAAAGATGAGTCTGAACAGCAGTGGGTGCAGCCATGAAAGCCCATCGAGCATCTGCAATGCCTCCATCTCCCCAGGCCATCAGTTGATCTCCAGTAAGTGATTCATTAATGGTTTCCAGCATCCTAGTAACATTTGATAAATCACATCTGGTAATATTCCATTCTGAACATGTATTAATAAACTGTCCAAAAGGTCCCCAATTAATAAAATTATTGAACACTTTTCCAAATTTTCCTCTACACTCTTGCCACACAAAAGGCTGATATTTTAAATCAATATAAGTAAAATCGGGACACATAGGTAAGGATAACTTGCCATCAAAGGTGACACTTTCCCAGCTACTATTAATGGACCAAGTAGTTAATCGCTGCAGCTGTGTTCTAGAATTGGAAGTGCATTTCCCAGGTAAAACCCAATGTTGCCAATTCATAACTAAACATGGAGAAGGCCCCAGACAAACAGGCAAGGGATGAGTATAGTAAGTAAAATTTAAAAATCTACCATCATCTTTATTGTAAAATGTCAAATTATTCCAAGGAGGAGACAAAACAGCAGGAACATTATAGACGGTTATATCCATGTCTCCCCAAACAACAGGTTCCAATAAAGGAGGGTTAGGAACAAAGGCCCAATAAGTTAAATTAGCATTAGCATGGACAGAGTTTACAGTAAGCAGGGCACACATGGCCAAGAACAAGTTCTCAGTCGTGACAGGTTTACCATTGCCTTGTAACATCTTTTGTCCTTCTCCAGTCAACTTTTTAACCTGCCCCCAGATGGGCAGTGGGGATTTCTTTTTCCTCAACTGGTGGCAGATTCCTTGCAGGATACGGGGCTGTCCTCACTGGGCCTCATCTGTATCCATCAGGCAGGAAGCTAGTATTGTTTCCATCCTGTGTAGACACAAAACCCTATCCTCGCCCCATATGTAATAATGTTCCTAGTTGCTATTCTGCATCCAATACAATCTTAATCAATATGGGAGCATTTAAATAAGGTTTTTCTGATACTTGTTCAAAATGGCACTCAGCTCTAGTTAAAATATCTCCTTGTGGTAAGTTTAAAATATTAAGAACAAAAAGAGCTTGATGTAAAATTATTTTAGGATTTTGCATGGAAAACCACAAAATATTCATACCTTCATCCAAACTTTTCCTCCTTTTAAATTTTTTGATTTGTTGTTTTAGTGTTCAACTATGCTTCAGCAAGCAGAAGAGATACTTCCTCAGCTCCCAGGAGTCTGTGACATTTGTTTTCAGATAGGGAGAGAGAACATTTTCCCTCTCTAGCCTGGCATGCCAAGAGCTTTCCTAATACTCAAACACAGTCCTCAGATAATCCTGAGGCCAGAGCCTGCATCATTCTGCCCCTTCAACATAGACCCTTAGTCTTCACAATCTTTGAACTGTAATCTTCCAATCTTCACCTCCTGATTATCTATGATAGTTAAAAACGTATAAACATAAATAATATTTTCAAGAATACCAGTGGAGGAAAAATGATGCAACCCTGTTTATAGTGGTGTTCTTTCCAGAATATGGAGGGCATCACATTAGCAGAGGTGCAGTGTATTTTCACAATGGACATAAGCTATTCTTGATATGAATTAAGGGAATTTTGAGGTGCACCCTACAAGTTGGAAACTGGTGGGCTAGGATGACTTTATGGCATGAACCCTGTGATTGATGGTCATAGAAATAATAGCTTAATCTGATAAACAACTGCTTACTCTTGAAGAATTAATTATCACATGCTTCATAGTTTTATCCCATATCAGAATGTGGCTCTTTTTCTGTTCACTTCTCAGTCTGTAACACCCCATTGGAAAATGCATCTACTACAGAATTACATAACCTACAAACACGTATATTTTGAATCTCTCAGGTATGGAATGTTCAGAATTTGAAAATGAGTAGCTATTAGTCATAGGAATTTTGAAGAACATATACATTCTGTCCTATTAACAACTTATTTACTTTTAAAAGTTATGGGTTTCCATAGAATGAAACTGTTTTCTGTTTTAGTATAACAAAGTATTAATTTATTCTATTTTCAAAATATTGGCAAGTATATTGTGAAAAAATTGTCTAGTTGGATATCATTCAAGTTGATGACCCTCTGATAAAGAAGAGGTAATTAATTCAAATTAGATGCCATATAATACTGACTTTTTAAAAAGTTACTACATAAAGAATAATATTTACTCTACCAAAACAGTGAAATTTTAATTCATCAGTTTATTTTTTAAATTTAATTTTAATGTGAAAGTGATGTGCACTGTGGTTACAGCCATTGTAAGGTAGTGAATACATAACTTTTCAAACTTGTTATCCGCTCTCTCATTTTTCTCAGTTTTTCCTTCACCCTAATACCCCTCCCAAGTTGTAATGTACATTTCCAAATTATTGTGTTGTGAGAATTGCTATTGCATTGGTTTGCTGTTTGTCCTTTGTCTCGCCATTTTTTTTTGTTCCTGTTCCCTTCCCTAATTAAGGTAAATGTATACACAATACACAGGGTACCAAAAATCAAACACAGCAGGGGATAAACCATAGGGGAAAATCTCAAAGAAAATAGAGATCACATAGTACATCAAAAAAAGCAACCGCAAATAAATATCTGTTTCCATATCTTGGAGTTCATTTTGCTCAGCATCAGCTTATATGGTCAAATATATACATAACAAAGCCCCTGGAAAATAGTAGTTTCATGGACACTATATCATGAAAACAACATGTCAACTGTTTTTGATGGTAAAGGTGGGATTAAGATTGGTGAATTCACGATTTTGATAAAGGAATTTCAAAAGCTTTAAAAATTTATGACAGGTAAATTTTAATTGTTCAAGCTTTTTAACAACTTAGCTTATTAAGAAAATTTAACATTTTCTGGGAAAATAAGCTTTCATGCAAAGAAATCCATGGAGACTTAGCTGAGAGGGAGCAATGTGGGTGAATATGGCTCATTTTCACACTAAACAAACAAACCTCACAAACCTTGCTGTAAATCCTGTAGGTTCCCTTGAGAATTGTCCTTACACAGGAAATATACTCTCACTGTGTAAAACAAAGTTGTAGTGGAATTTAAATTCAAAATTCTTTTTAAAAAAGACATCAAAATTTGTGAATTGACAATTAATTACCAAACAGTAATTCTCTGAAAAAGAAGGAAATATAATTCAAAATCACTTGACTTTATTAAAAGTAAGAGAAAAGAGTAATGAAGAGAGATGAGAGAAACCATAGAGGACTGTTTTCTCTCCGGTGGTGTAATGGGTTCTTGATCTTGATTCTTCCATTCTATCTTCATAAGCTATGAAGCCACAGCTCAGGACTGGAGTAACCAGTTCAGACAAAGAATACTCACAGAATGGGGCCTGGGAAAGTGGCTCAGTGGTAGAACTCTTGCCTTGCATGCCTGAGGCCCTAGGTTCAATTCCTCAGCACCACATAAGCAAAAAAACTGCCCTCTTTGAACAGCTTTGTTTACTTTTCCCAAGACTGCCCTTCATTAACTGCTTAAAATTTTGTGAGGTCATATACATACTTTCTAGAGATTGCAGTTTGTTTGTGATTTTTGTGTGTTTTTGTTTGTAGATGTGTTTTTAACTGAATTTCAAAAGGTTGTGCAAGTGTGTTACAATTAAATATGTCCATCTAATTGTCCAATGCTCTTGGATCAGAGTCACTCCTATCATTCTCAACCAACCCTTTCTCCAAGATTTATTTCAGATTTACCACTTCCTTTATTACATGTGTAATTGAGTATTCTAGCTGTACTTGCCCCTTGTTCCATTTTTCATTCATTCTATGTCTTTACTATTATTCCTTTCTGGTTTCAACTTCCTGATATTCATTCTATTAAACTGTCTGTTAATACTTTGAAAGGTTTATATACATTTCATGGAGTTTCAATCCTACATATACTTAAACTTAAACTGATGTCAGCATATACTTCCATAATTCATTCATCTGTAATAACAATTTGCAAGACTGGAGACGTGAAGCACCTAAACATGATTTTATTCTCATCTTTTTGGAAGATTAATCTTTAGTCAACAAGAAAGTTTAAAAATCGCTTAGAATTTATAGCTAACTACCAGTTTTTATAAATGGCTTTGTGCAATGGTGTGTGATTATTTTATTTTATATAGGATATTTTCTACTACCTATAAGTTTTGGAAAAAGAAGAAAACTAAAATTTACTACTATAGAGGAATATGATAGAAATAGAAGATAGATTTTAGGTTTGTCACATCTCTGATCAGTACCCACATTCAAGACTTAAAGTCTCCTCTGCTCCCTGAGAAGCTGAAGAGCTGAGGGACAGGGCCCAGGCCCAGAGTTCAGGCCCCACAACCAGACCCAAACAACAACAACTATATGTATATATATAAAATTGTTTATTATACCTATTATTTCAAAAGTAGCTAAAGCCAAGAAGGTGAAAAAGTTGTTCATATGCATGTTTACTTAATATCCTGGGTCTGTCTACCATACAACCAGGCAGGAACTTACACTACTTTCTATCACCAAATATTTCCATAGCTCCTGGAGAAGTCTATATATTTCTCCTCGATATTAGGCCTTAAATTGGTAATGTTTTAATCAAAGTGTTTCCTCTTGCCTCCAGGCTTTACATTTACAAATGGTAAAGCTTTAGGTCTAACTCTACCAAAAACTGAGGTAGAGATAATGGAATAATACTTTAAAACAGATTTGCCTTTGATACCCTAACCACAACAGAACAATGCATAACAATTTCTTATATTATATATACTTATATATTTTATATTTATATGTGCTGATCTTAAATTTCACACAGTGAATCTTACTAGAATTAATTTATAACTTGACAAATAAATTGAAATTTATTCCCATAAATAGATTGGAACATAAATAATTAGGTTTAAAATCATATTCACCAAAATAACACTTGACAAGTAGATGATAGTGACATTAAAAGTTTTTCAAGTGTAGGAATCAAGTTACAATAGAGTTCATTTATTTACCCAGCACTAATGCAAAATAAGTTCAACCATTCATTAAAGTGTAGAAATAGTATCTCCCACTATTTGCGTTTTTCAGTAGGTGGCTTCCAGAAATGTGTTAAAAAGATCAGCCTCCTATAATTCAAACCCAAATATTAGCTAATAAAGTAAATTTCATCACATAAGAAGGTACATTTTAAAAAGTCATTAATAGTTGTCTTATCATGTGTTGCCTTATCATATATTTTCCCTATCTGTCTTCAGCTTCTCAGGGAGCAGAGGAGAGAAGACCACCCCTCCCCCCCAGAACCGGGCATCTCCATCTTGGATACTGACAAAGCTCGGTGGAGCTGCTAGCTCCAACTAAGGCCTTGGAAGAAAACTCGAGTCATTTAGCAGGTCACAAGAACCTAAATTGACCTCCCAGACTCAGCTTCACCCAGAGAAATGTCACCCAGCTCAGGCGCAAGCCCTAGGAATGGCTTTCTTCACTGGGTAATCAGAGCCAGAGGCTGCCCCTCCCTTAAGCAGCCTTGCCAATCAATTGAAATTCAGTAAAAATAAACCCAGAGAGTGGCTCCAGCTTGGGCTCGTGAGTTTCTAACAAGCTAGCCCCCGGGAAAAGCTAATGTTTGCTGAAAAGTCTCAACTCTACCCAGAACCAAGCCTCATCAGAGCTTCTCCAAACGAGGAAAAAGCCATCTCCCTCTTTTGTGATAATCAAAGCAGATCCCCCTCCCATTGAACTAACCTGAGAGGAGGATCACAAAATCCTGGGTAAAGCAGCATTTTTTGGCCTGTTCAAACAAACTGACTTAAGAAACCAACCAAGCCACAGGAAAATCAAACACCACAAGCAGATCAGAGACTCCAACAAGAGGCTGGTTACAGACATAAGGGAGATACAGGATTTTTCCCACCACTCCCCAATCAAAATATTTTTTCTTTTTTTTTGTACATTTTATAAAAAAATTTCTAGAACTTTTTAATTTTTACCTTTTTTGAAAAAAAATGTTTCCTAGTAACTTTTTTTCCCTCTTATACTTTTTATTTTAGGGATATATTTGTGTGTGCGTTTTTCTTTCTTTTTTCTTCTTTAAATTTTTTTTTGTGTGTTTTGTTTTGCTCTATTGAACTTCTGATCTTTTATTCTTTCTTTCTTATCCTTTCACCTTTTCTTCTCTTTCGTTCTTTTTTATGTGACTTGTTTTTCTATACATCCTCAGATATACCCATAGTCGATTATTAGACCTTATCCTCCATTGTGTACACACTTAATCCACAAATTTATTACTCAGTTCAAAACCTCTTAGACTTAAATTCCTTGATAGCAGTACTACCTCTTTATACCTATATAATATTTTAAGTATTTTTGTTTTTAAATTTTTCACATCTCCTTTATATCCCTCCCCTTCTGCATTATATGCATGTTCTTCTCTCAATATTTCGTTTTCGAGTCTACATAATATTTTTAATTTTTACTTTTCTATTTTTTCTGGTCTCTTTTTTTCCCCCTTTCGCTTTCTTCTTTTTTTTCTCTCTCTACTTTCATCCTATTCAACCTATTTCCGGTTTTGAGATTAGGACTTAATTAACTCTCCCTGTGCCTTCCCACATCTCTCTATTCCTATTTTTTACCCACATTTCTCCCTAAACCTAATAATTTCTGGTTTGCCAAATTCGCATTTGCGGTTTGTAGCCCATTAATATATAGTTGTTTGACATTGAATAGATGTATCCATTGAACGAGATTGTATCTGCAGACTATTGACTGTGCAAATACAGACTTTGGTTGATGCTTGCCCCAAGTTAGTGTTCTAGCACAAAACTGGTGTTTCATTCATCCCAAATGGGCAGAACAAACCTGAAAAACACAAGAAAAATGGCAAGTCCGGGTATCTCAACTTCCACTCATGGTAATAGGGACAGAACAGATAATGAATAATCCAGAGGAGAGAAAAGATTAATCACCTATAAAGGGAAACCAATTAGAATCACCTCAGATTTTTCAGCAGAGACAATCAAAGCAAGAAGAACCTGGAATGATGTATGCCATGCCCTAAAGACAAACAACTATCAACCAAGAATACTGTGCCCAGCTAAACTCTCCTTATAACTGAAGGCCAAATAAAAACCTTCCATAGCCAAGAAAAATTGAAACAATACATCTCCATCAAACCAGCCCTACAAAAGATTCTTAAAGATGTCCTAAACATAGAAAACTAACAAGACCACAATAAAGGCCAAGAAAATGCACCCAAACTGAGAATCCAAGAAGACAGGAAGAACCCAGTTTTCATAGACCCCAAGAAGGTAGATAACATGGCCAGAACTCCCAAATACCTCTCAGTCCTATCTCTCAACATTAACGGACTTAATTCTCCAATTAAGTGACATAGACTGTCTTGTAGGACTAAAAAGCAAGATCCTTCTATCGGTTGCCTTCAGGAGTCACATCTTGCTGTTAAACACAAAAACATTTTCAATGTTAAAAGCTGGAACAAAATCTACCAAGCAAATGGCCCCCATAAACAGGCAGGAGTTGCAATCCTAATATCAGATAAAATAAACTTCCAATTAAAATTAGTGAGAAGAGATAAAGAAGAGGTAAAGAAGGTCGCTACATATTAATTTGAAATATCTATTCGAAAAACAATGGAGCACCCAAATTTAACCAAGAAACACTACTTTCACTCAAATCCCACAGAGATCCAAAGACAATAATTGTTGGGGATTTTAACACACCACTCTCCCCACTAGATAGATCAACTCGGAAAAACTCAACAGAGAAACCGCAGATATAAACAACTGCATAGATCATGTATATTTAACAGACATCTATTGAATATTTCTCCCAGCAGCATCAGAATACAAGTTTTTCTCAGCAGCACATGGAACATTTTCTAAAATAGACCACATTTTAGGCCACAATGCAAAATTGTCCAAATTCAGAAACATTGAAGTTATACCTTGCATTCTCTCTGACTACAAGGGAATAAAATTAGAATGCAACACCAAAAGCCACCAAAGAAAGTCTTGTAACACATGGAGGCTGAAGAACACACTGCTCAATCATGAGTGGGTCATGGATGATATTAGAAAGGAAATCCAAATGTTCATGCTATTCAACAAAAATGAGCACACAAATTACCATCTCATCTGGGACACAGCAAAGGCAGTACTCTGAGGCAAATTTATACCTCTGAGCTCCTACATCAACAAATTGGAGAGATCTGAAACCAACAATTTAATGAGATATCTGAACCACCTTGAAAAAGAGCACCAAGATATACCCCAATATAATAGATGGAAAGAAATAATTATTTTAATTAATTAATTAATTTTAATGAAAATTAAATCAATATTAAATGAATTAGAATCCAAAAAAACTATTGGAAAAAACCAAAAATACAAAGAGTTCGTTGTTCGAAAAAATTAACAAAATTGACAGGCCCTTCACAAGTCTTATCAGAAAAAGAAGAGAACACACCCAAATAAATAAACTCAGAAATGAGAATGGAAACATCACCACAGAAACAACCAAGATTCAGAACACTATAAGGGAATACTTCTCAAAACTTTATGCTAATAAGTTTGAGAACTTGGTAGAAATGGACCTTTTCCTAGCAAATATTGACATGCCAATACTAAAGCAAGATGAGTTAAACCATCTTAACAGGCTCATATCAAGCATTGAAATAGAAACAGCAATAAGAGACCTCCCATATAAGAAAAGTCCAGGTCCAGATGGTTTACAGCAGAATTCTACAAGACCATTAAAAGCAGAGCTCACAGCAATACTACTCCAAACCTTCAATGAAATAGAACGAGAAAGTTCACTACCATACACATTCTATTAATTCATCATAACTCTCATCCCAAAATCAGGCAGGGAATAATGAAAGAAAGGGAACTATAGACCCATTTCATTGAGGAACATTGATGCAAAACTTCTCAAAAAAATTCTGGCCAATCGTCTTCAACAATGTATCCAGAAACTCATACATCACAATCAAACAGGATTCATTTCAGGGATGCAAAGCTGGGTCAATATTCCCAAATCAATTAATGTAATTCATCACATCAACAGGAGCAAGGATAAGAACCACAAGGTTATCTCAATATATGCAGAAAAAGCATTTGACAAGATCCAACACCCCTTTATGTTGAAGGTTCTGGAAAAATTAGGAATTATGGAACATTCCTCAATAGAATAAGGGCTATATATGACAAACCTACAGCCAGCATTATACTTAATGATGAAAAACTAAAGCCATTTCCTCTTAACTCAGGAACAAGACAAGGATGTCCACTATCACCACTTCTCTTCAATCTAGTATTAGAATTCCTATCTACAGCAATAAGACAAAATGCAAACATAAAGGTGATACAAATAGGGAAAAAAGAAATAAAACTCCCCCTCTTTGCAGATGACATGATCCTGTATTTAAAGAATCCCATAGACTCCACTCCCAAATACTCAAGTTGATTCAAAACTTTGGCAAAGTAGCGGGGTATAAAATTAACCCCCCAAAATCAATGGCTTTTCTGTATGCCAACAATGAGAAAAGTGTGGCTGAAATTAGGAAAACAACGCCATTTGTAATAGCCCCACAAAAAATAAAATACCTAGGAATTAACTTAACCAAAGAAGTGAGAGAACTTTATGATCAAAACTGTAAAAACTTGAAAAAGGAAATCAAAACAGAACTTAGAAAATGGGCAAAACTCCCATGCTCCTGAATTTGGAAAGATCAACATTGTTAAAATGGCAATACTTCCCAAGGCTATCTACAAATTCAATGCGATACCTATCAAAATTCCAACCTCATTCTTCAAGGAAATAGAAGAGGCAATCCAAAAATTCATATGGAACAATAAAAGACCCCAAATAACAAAAACTCTCCTGAACAGAAAGAACACTGCTGGAGGAATATCAATACTAAATTTCAAACTATTCTATAAATCCATAGTAATCAAAACAGCATGGTAGTGGCACAAGAACAGACTTCAGGACCAATGGAATAGAATTGAACACCCAGAAATGAACCTACAGACCTGTAGCCATCTAATCTTCGATAAGGGAACTAAAAAAATAGAATGGAAGAAAGACAGCCTTTTCAGTAAATAGTGCTAGCAAAATTGGTTAACTACTTGTAAAAAATTAAAGCTAGATCCTTATATATCACCGTGCACCAGAAGCAACTCCAAATGGATCAAAGATCTCTGAGACAAAGCAGACACTCTGAAAACATTACAGGATGGAATAGGAGAAACCCTAGGTCTCCTTGGCGCAGGCCGAAATTTTCTTAATAGAGACCCAGAAAGACCAAAGAAAGTTTGGACAAATGTGATTGCATGAAAGTTGCAGAGCTTCTGCATCGCAAAGGACATAGCTAGCAAGATCAAAAGAAATCCCACAGATTGGGAGAAGATATTCACTAGACAAACAATGGACAAAGGTCTCATATCTAACATATACTTGGAATTCAAAAAATCAAACCACTCAACAACAAATCGTCAAAGAAACAACTGCCCAATTAATAAGTAGGCTAAAGACTTAAAGAGAAACTTCTCTGAAGAAGAAAGAAGGATGGCCAATAGACACATGAAGAAATGCTAATCCTCCCTAGCCATAAAAGAAATGCAAATCAAAACAGCATTAAGATACCTCCTCACCCCAGTTAGAATGACAAAAATCAAGAACTCTAAAAACAACAGATGCTGGAGGGTATGTTGGTGGGAGTCTAAACTTGTTCAACCACTTTGGAAAGTAGTATGGAAGTTCCTCAAAAGACTCCTCATTGAGCTCCCCTATGACCCAGCAATCCCACTTTTGGGCGTTTACCCAAATGTTTACAAACAAGACCACACTAAAGCTACCAGCACAACCATGTTTATTGCAGCATTATTTACTATAACTAACTTATGGAACCAACCCAGATGCCCCTCAGTAAATGAATGGATCAAGAAAATGTGGTATATATACAAAATGAAATTCTATGCCTCCATCAGAAAAAATGATATTGCCCCATTTGTTAGGAAATGGAAAGACTTGGAAAAAATTATATTAAGTGAAGTAAGCCAAGCCCAAAGAAACATAGGTCCCATGCTTTTCCTTATTTGCAATATCTAGTACATGTCTAAGTCAAGCAGAAAAGGTCAGATAAGGTGATATTAGGGAAATGAACCCTAAGGTATGTATTCGATTGTTTTTTTTTTCTTTCATGAGATTGTTTCTAATGCATTTATAAGATTATTACTTTGTTGCTTTGTATGTCGCTCCCCCACAGTATAACCCCTGCTTTCACTGTATTTGATGTCGGTGTAATTTGTGGAGGGGAAGGTGAAAAACAAATCGTTTAAATAAGGATACAGGTAGACCCGTTGCAACAATGAGAAGTACAAGTTGTTATTTTGAAAACGAACTTTACAACTTTGGTGGCGGGGGTGGGCGGGGAGGGGAGGTTAGGAGGGGAAGGAATGGGGAGGATGGGAAGGGATGGGATGGGGAATAAAACAATGCTTTTTTTTCTTTCGTGTGGTTGTTTCTATCACATTTATAAGATGATTTGTTTGTTGCTTTATATGTCCCTACCCCACGGTCTAACCCCTGCTTTCACTGTATTTGATGTTGGGATAATTTGTGGAAGGGAAGGGAAAAAAACAAATCATTTAAACAGGCATATAGGTGGACCCTTGCAACAACGATATGTACAAGTCATTATGTTGAAAAATGAACTTTACAACTTTGGCCTGGTAGAGGGTAGGCAAGGGTAGGTGGTAGGGGGAGAGTAGGTGGAGGTGAAGGGTTGGGGGTGCGAGATAGAAAGGGATGGGAAGGAGAAACAAAGGAGGAGGCAACAATTCTTGACAAGAAATGTACTCAATATCTTGCCCAAGCAATTGTAACCTCTTTGTATGGTATTTTCACAATAAAAAAAATCGTAATTTTTTAAAAAATAAAAATAAAAAAATTAAAAAAGAAATAAAAGAATATAAGGACCTTAGGAAAAGGAATCTTAAACTTTTTCTATATGGCTTGTAATCTGAAGGACACATTTATTAATGAACCTATATATTATAAAACAATGTAGACTTCAATGTACTATATCTAGAAGACAATGAAATTGATTATGGACTTTATACAAACATAGATACTTTTTGTAGACAAGCACCAGGAATATCTTTAGTTTCTATACTATTCATTTCAACCAATAAGTTAAAATTAAAAAAAATCACAAACCCTGCAGAAATCATTATAGATGCATACAAACAACTCTTGAATATATTTTGACATCAAAGTCAGGCAATTCACGTGGAAGAATACTATGCAATCCATCAATTTTTAAATTAAGATATTGCTGTTGCTTTGTATATGAAAATATTTTGTAGGGACACAAAGGATGGACTGGCACTTTTGAAATTTAAGAAACTTAACCAAACTATTTCTACATAGGAGAACAATTTGTACAGCCATCCACAACTTCAAGGAGGTAGTGATACATACTTATCCTTTTGATAATATCAAATGCAGTTTCTTCCAAGTTGTTCTTCAGGCCCCGTTTGATATTTTGGTGCAACAGAAGGAGATACAGAGTATCTTTGCTATTTCTATTTCCAGCAGCAAGATGCAAGGGTGTCAAGAGGCCTTTAGTTTGGGGATTGGTATCTGCATCATGATGAAGTAAGAAAGAATCCGTTCTGGTGTTATTCCACATATAAGCACTGTTCAGGGGTGCCAAGCCATTCAGAGTTATTGCATGAATATCTGCCTTGAGCTACCAACTCATGGACAATGTCTAAATGTCCACTCTATGCTTCCCAATGAAAAGGGGTATACTTACCTCATCCCTAGTATACATATGAGTGGCCTTTTTGAAAAGTAGTCTCGGCACTGTAGTAAGCCAATTAATTTCGACATGCCAAAGAAGAAATTTGCATGGATTCTTTTCCATTATTTTCTTGCAATTGATACCATTCCTCACGTTTTTATATTATTCCTTGTCTTCATCAGAATTGCCTAACCAGAGGCTTTGAGTACCAGTGGGAATGAGGTGTCCATGTATTTCCCCAATAGTTCACATTGGTTGAACTGGTCAGAAAAATCCGGTGAATTTTCTGCATATGTTTTTTCACCATGATTTATTTTCTCTTTTTCCATTTTTATTATTCTAAA